>NC_135758.1:19495866-19520195 GCF_052425735.1 Oculina patagonica | reverse complement strand
TTTCCAGATTGGGTCCAGAAGGGGCCCCAGATGGGGTACAAAAGGGGGTCCAAATGAGGGGTCCTCGTTTTGTACCTACCCCCTTAAATACATATAAGTAGCAGGTGATTCAAACATTTTTTCGTCGCAATTAGTATAGCAGAACTGAGGAAAAATGCGTGACGCAGATAATCAGCGGTTTAATAGAACCCACGATGTCTATTAAATTGATAAAGGACGTATTCGTCGAGCTTTAATGGGTTTCTCGGATTAGCTCATTGGAGTGGTTATCAGTGAAGTGCACGATGTTGCGAGTTCAAATTCCGGAGTGGTCAGTTTTTTCCTTTTTTTTACCTTGTGGCACTAAAATGGTTTGTTTATGTTATCGCTCCGTAGGTCAGTATGAAAGCATTTAAACCGTAAAGTAATTACGCTGTAAATAAATGTATTAAGACGTATAGACTGAATCAGGTAAAAACGTACTTTTGCTGTTACATCTGAAAAGCATTTGATTTTCTTGCAAACTAGCAGCCGCGCACTCAATTTTAGCCAACGCTCTGATTTCCAGATTCATCCACCGTGGATAGGCTCGATTTCCAGCCGCTTTTCGGGAAAATAAGCCCGCGGTCATCCCCCCGAAAGACCGGAGAAGGCGGCGGAAATTGAGCCTACATCGTGGCTGAACTACGTAAAACTCGATTTTTTTTAATGCTCGTTCATGTACGACGCTAGCTCTACAGATGGACACGAAAGATATCGATTGATTTTGTTTCAATGTCCACTTTTTGGCGGTCGATTGCTACACGTATTTGTCAGCCACATTTTGTTTGCTTATGAAGCTCAAGAACTTCATAATCAAAGCTACTTTAAAGCTACTTTGACACGGGACCGAACTGGAAGCGATCCGATCCGCACCGAACCAGATCGGCTTCTGTTTACGCGGGACCTCTGTACATGTAGAACTGGTCCGGTACGGTTCCAGAACTGGACCTGCACATTAGCAGGTCTAGGTTTTAAACCGATTGGATCCTTTCTAAACCAGAATCAAATCCACCTGCGTCGACGGTTATTCTTGACCCGGATTATCAGTTAATTTAAGACTGAAAGGTTTTTTCCTTTCCTTTAAATTTCTCTATTTAAATTTCTTTTAACTTTGTATGTAAATAATCAAAATTAACTTAACGTACATTTCTTCCTTAACTACCTGTAATTACGTAAACAAATACAGCAATTGCTATATTAAAGGCATTACATTATAAGTTTTTCACTCACCACGACAATTTTATTCTTATCCATTGTTTGGTATTTGCAGTAGTTAATCAAGTCGTCTCCCTAGATATCGAAATGGAAACACTGAAGGCAGGCAAACACTACAAGTTTGACAAGGCAAGCAGCTGGCAAATATAAAATTTCAAAAAGACCTGGCTTGTCAAAGGCAACTGGCCAAGCTTCAAGTTTTGTTGCTAGTACATTGGCATGCAAGTGCATTGGTGCTGAGAAAGCCCAATAATATTTTTTAAATGTCCATTACACAGTACGAGAAAAGTGGTCACAGTCCAAACGTCATTTTGTTAAATATTCCCAAGCGTCAATGTACGCTTAGATGTTTGTTAAGTTTTCTTATAGCCCTACCTGAGTTATTTTTATTCGTGTTAAAATGGAAACTGTTCGAGTTCATGCCCCTTCAAAGTATACAGTACAAGTACACTAACCGGCTTAACGTGAACTTCCTTGCCTAAAACTTGGATATCCTGCAAAGAAAGACACATAGTAAGGCTAACGTGCTTGTAGCTTAGGTATAAAATAATAATAATAATAATAATAATAATAATAATAATAATAATAATAATAATAATAATTATAAAAACAATATATAATTATAATAAAAGCCTTCCCAAAATCCTTTACAACTGAAAAATCGTCAATGCCAAATAACTTGGTCAGTTTGAAGTCAGCAGGAGTAGTTCGTCGTAAAGAAATAACTCTCACCATAACCTACTTCTTGTATAAGTCGTAGGTTGATGACGTCATTAGTCACGTGACTTTGCTCAGAAGTTTGTTTTTGCTCACTGTGACGAAAATAGTTTGTTACTGAAAAAGCAGTCATTGCAGTTTGAAGCACATTGGTGTGAGGCATTTCGGACTGCCCAAGTACCGAACAAAATATAAAAATTAAGTGAGCTATGTACAATTTTCAAAAAATGGGAGTCTGGGTACAAGTGCGTATCTGGCGTTACATTGAATGTGAGGTAACAAGAAATTACATGTTGGTGGATACTTATATGGTAAGTACTTTTTAATCAATCCCATTGTTATGACGTCATCGGTCACGTGTCCAGAACGGATCACATTCTTAAATTCGCTTGAAAACTTTTCTAGAACCAATCTCTTCGGATCTTTAAAGCGAAGTTGTATTTTTTTAAATAGTGTTTTTCAAAATGGCCATTATTACTTTTTCCTGAAATAGTACGGCAGTAAAAAATACAATTGAAAAGTTTGTTGGCTTCCCTCACCGCCCTTTTGTATTTTAAAAAAAAAAAAATTTGCCAAAGGCTTGAGTGTATGCTCTTTATGATAGCCTCGACAGTTTATTTTCATTTTAATTGCTTTTGGCGAGGTTGGATGTTGTTTCTTTCAGACGAAAGGAGTGGGGCTTGGGGAAAGGTTAAGCCCCCATCCCTTCTCCCCTAGCGGATTCCCCGTGGTCCGTATTGCGGGCTCATGACAAGATTTTCAAAATGGCGACGATGGCGATTTAATAAAGTGATTTTGAGTTATATAAGATAGTTTTGTCAATGTTCTTTCTTCTTGACGCGATCACGGGTCCCCAAACAAAGGGTATGCAATATCCTTTATTTGTATTCCCGATAAAGAAAAATATGGAATGAGGAGAAACGGTGGAAGCTTTTCGCAAACATTTCTAACAGAAACTTATCCGGGAAACTTTTTAAGTTTCCCGGCGGCCCAGGTCACTGTATAATTAAAAATTATACAGTGACCTGAGGTAAGCGTTTCTCATTGTACTATAATTTTATTTTGAAGACTGGCTTAAGCTTATGTCTTCGGCGTTTATGTGAAGATTTAAAAAGGGGTAAAGCTAGAATCGTGCTAAAGCTACTTCAAATTAATAAGAATCGCGTCCTTTCAACAACAACAACAAGCTTTATTTGCATGACTACGTAGAAGTTTGGTAGTATTGCGAAAGCTACTTGAATTTAATTACATATAATTTCATTAACTAGGATAATTAGTTAAGTTGGAAATAACATAACATAACAAAGAAAATAATAATATTAATAATAACAATAATCTAAGAAAGAATTACTAACAATAATTGTTCATTTAACTATTCGAAGTGGTGATCATTGTAACGAGATTGTCTCTCTTATTTATACGTGAGGAAATGTTTGTCAAAATATTGACCAAGTGGTCATTTCAGGCCGCAAAGAAAAATTACATTTGCCTCTTTGGGCATGTGTGATAAATGAAACCATTTCTTAACTTTAAATTTGTATCTTTCCATGATGTGTAAGTGTATTGTATTGCCAGACATAGATTTACCTTTCCTAATTATTTTGCATTTTTTGGTATACAGGTAATTAATTTTGTGGGATTAATAGAATGCCTAACGTGTAAACAGGATTTACAGAATTCAGAACTGAGGACTTTCTGAATTACTGGTGAGCTAAACTATGGATTCTGGGTACACTATGGACTGCGATTAGGTTGCTTGCGGTTAGCCTTTATATTGTGTTCAGGATATCTACTGTTCTTAAACCCACTACGTGTAAACACGCTGCAACAACGCTGCTATCGCTCATTTTGTCTCTGCGACGTGTCGCACAAATTCAAACCAGTTTGACTTCGTGCGACACGTCGCAGCGACATAGTTTGTCGCATGTCACACGAGGTGACTGTTGCCGCGACGTGTTGCAGCGACGTGTCGCCTAGTGTGTCCCGACCTTAATGGCAGTTTAATTATAATGTGTGGTTCCCAAAATATCCATACCTACCCCAAGGATGGACCCTTCCGACCCCCTGGAACTTTCAGTTTAGCTTCAAACTTTCTTTTAAAAATTTGGGCTATTGCGCCCTCCCTCCCCTTCGGAATCACATTTCCAGCTAGTCTCAGAAAAATCACTTCCAATTAAACCCGACTAAGTGCAAAGAGTTAGATGTTTCTCATAGTCCAAGATAGACGGCGTCGGTGCAGTTTGAAAGGGTATCCTCTGCTATAGTCCTAGGGGTATTTCGTGGATACTATAACCTCCAAGGCCGTACGTCGACTGTATCTTTTGAGTCAGTTTAAGAGAGCCGGTATAAGTCCTGATGAACGGCTAGCTTTTAATTGTAGTGCCATAAGATTAGTGCTAGGATTTTTTATGTTAGCTATTCCATCGCAGTCTCCTGAAATATTTGTCTGACGACATGGAATGTATTCAGAGGCGCGCTATGTGAATAACCTTTCCTAGT
Source organism: Oculina patagonica (assembly GCF_052425735.1). Taxonomy (NCBI): domain Eukaryota; kingdom Metazoa; phylum Cnidaria; class Anthozoa; order Scleractinia; family Oculinidae; genus Oculina; species Oculina patagonica. The sequence continues at coordinate 19,515,743 of NC_135758.1, read as the reverse complement.
TTATCGTATTGTGAGGCGATGGAAAAGGCTGGTATTCCAACACTTTTATACAGACGAAAATCATGATCTCTTCCACTACTTAACAATATTGTAAGCATGGAAGATCACAAGCTGGCTAATCTGCTACCTCCTATGGCCAGTTCTTACGCTCAGCATTTGAGAAAATAACAGACGTTTCGATACTCTAGTTTGCCACACCGATCGTTTCATGAACTGTTTTATTATTAGCCACGCGATGTTGATAATTTTTGAACACAATAGTAATTTTAAAATTCTTAAAATTTTTGTTGTAACTTTTAAGATGTTTTTATAAACGAGTTTACTTACTGTAATTGCGAGGAATCATTTCGTTTGTAAAATTTAGCTTTATCAAACGGATGTTATTTCTCTTTTGGTTATGACCCAGTCAGCGCTATTCATGAAATTAATGATCCAAAATAGTTTCCTCTCATTCTATTGTCTTAAATTTCATTTACGTTTTACCAAAACAGGTATGCGAAGTAACTAGTTTTACATTTTACATCACATTAACAATAACGATAATGAACATAATATACCTTAAGGTTACTATTGTCAGCGACTACTAATTTTAGCGATTTTAGCGAGTTAGGCAAAAATCGCTAAATTTAGTGCTCGCTAAAATTTGTCTCAGTCAAATTTAATTATGGTCGACTTAAAAAAATTCTTTTAATAATAGATGCCGATATCTTTGTTCTTTCTGGCAATGCAAAATCAGTTAAATTTCAAGTAAGTTTGATCTTTTACTGAACATTTATTTCCATCTTAGCTATATGTTCATTGAAAACTGGTTTACACGATATCACTAAAATTAAATAATCGCTTATTCTTGTTTTAAAAAAATGGCTACAATTAGTAGTCGCTTAAAATAGTAATCTTAAGGCATCACTATTTCCCTAGGGCAAGTAGAGGCATTGGTGGAAGTTCTAACACTAAGCGCCTTTGCATGAAATCAGAATTCGGCTAATTATTTTAGCAGAAGCTTATGCTTCTGATTTTAGTTATTAGTATATTTAAAAATATTAAGTGCAATTGGTCAAAATACCTGAAAATTGAAATCATAATTGTCATCCCGTGCAATTTCTGTTAGTTCAACTCCATCACGAACATGTTTGGTCCATATTGCACTTCCTGATAAAATCGACAAAAAAAAATGTGAAAAACGATGGCTTACGAAATAAGACTGCGATTTAAAACGTTTAACACTTAAAAGCGGTTTTACACTGATTTTTGAAAATTATCTGTTATTGCTTTCATTATGTTGCTTTGGTTTTGCGTTAGTACGCTCTCGGGTAGAGAGGGAAAAAAAATTGCGTTTTCCTGTGTTTGTCGCCAGTTTCGGGTATCCACTTTTGGGGGGTCCATTTAGCTCAATGTGTTTTTGTCGTCAATGGCTAGATACTGGTTTAACGACATTCAATTAAAAACTTTTTTTCCCAAAGTATTCTATATCGACATTCATCAATATCTTTTGAGCGTTATCTTGTCACCCTGTTTGACAGGAGTATAAGACTGTGTTTCTCTGTTTTTTTTTTTTTTTTGCATGTGTTCAACCTGACAGTTATGACATACCTTGAAGATGAGTGTGAAGAAATGCAGCAAACACCTTAATTCCTTTTCCTGGCAGCGTTGTTGAATTTAACATTTCCTTATTAGAGAAAATTAAACAAAATGAGCTTGCATATTTTCAATGAAAATGGAAGGGGTGATTTTCTTATACCACCTCAAAAGAAAATGGCTGAAAGCAGACTAGTTACCGGTTACATCAGCCTACTCCAGTGCAAACTTTTGTATAGGTTATTGAACATACGCTCCTTGAAGCGCGTTCCTTGAGCCGGTAATGATTTTAGGCGGCGAGGTATTTAGCCTAGTTAATGGTTAATTGTCATTTCATCACGTTTTACTCCTTACCTGACTGCATTCTTTGGGGCAGAATCCATAAGTTATCCACGATTTTTGTTTAGGTGGGATTACCATATATGGAAGACTCGATTCCCCGACAGGTAGTACACCAGCATCGTACTTACGGAGGTTCGGAGTGTAGAAAAAACGCAGTCCGGAGCTGTCTTTGCGTCCTGTTGGATTAAAACGTCTCTAAATTGGATAAGACAATCCACCAAAAAGCAAATACTATTCACTTTTTCCGAATGTAATTACATTCAGTGGAAAACTCCATTAGCTGTGTCGGGAATGTTTTAATCCTACGACGCAAAGTAACTTCCTGTCTTTCGTTGGTGTACAGCAATTTCAGTTTAAATTTCGGGTTTTAAGTATTAAATCTGTCTCGTTTTAAACTTATATATAATTATACTACTGTAAGTCGTCTTGTTTTTTATTCACTAAATATAAGTGCAACTACAGTTTTGGTCGGATTGTACACAGAGCCAGACGTTAGAAATAAAATCATTCCTAGCGGGAATCAAAGCGCTCTCTCTTTGTGTCAGTTTCAGTTTCATATAGACAGTAAAGCTTTTCGCAACTCTTAACGAACTTAGCTAAACTATATTTCTACATCTACATTTATTAAGTTGATAACATCGTTTAAGACATCACATCAACTATAAAAAAATAGATACAAAATAAAAAACAAAATTTACATGCATAAATAAAATATAAAAATACTTAGTTACGCCCAAGGGGACCCCCAAAAAACCCGCAAAAAAAATTATAAAAAAAAAAAAAAATAATTTTTAAATTTATTTTTTTTTTTTTTTTTTTTTTTTTTTTTTATATTAAAAAAAAAAAGGTTTTTTTATTTTTTATATTTTTTATTATTTTAATTATATTATCTATAGTAGATAGCATTTTTATATTTTATATATTTTAATTAATTTAGATTTTATTTTTTAATTTCGTGAAATAACTGTAAACTAGCCGTAAAGCTAAGATTATTTCACGTTAATAAAGTATCTATCATCTATCTATCTATCATCTATCTATTAACTTGTTTACATGCTTCCCTAAATTTAATTTAAAATTCGATAATGACTTGCAATTCACTAAGTCAGCGGGCAGTAAGTTCCACTATGTTATTCATCTAGGAAAAAAAGAAAACTTAAAAACGTCCTTAGATATTTTTGGCATCCTATACTTAAAATCATGGCTTTTTTTATTTAAGCAAAACCCGTCATCTGGTGGTAATCTCAGTGTATACCGTGGAGGAAAAATGCATCAGATCAGGTACAGAATTTTTCGCTTATGAAAAGATCTTTCAGAACCAGTAGAACACTTCTCGAAAACTGACTACTAACATGTACACCGCGTGTGTAATGCTCTAGAGAATTAACAAAATAATGCACCTACTAACCTTCAATTTCTTTCGGGTTATCATAGTGTATCTCGAGCATGTAACTATTCGGTGAATCCGCCGATCCAATAACATAGCCAACGTTTGGCGGGTAATAAAATGCCTTCAAAAGAAAAGGACAAAGTGAATAAAAAAGAATAGACTAAACGAATTAATTAAACTGATAAGCCTGATAATACACATCTTTGAAATCAGTAAATGCATTCGGGATTGAGTACAATAGTAAGATCAAGCTAGACTGTATTCAAGGGTATAAAAAATTGCAATTGTGCAGATATGAATACACTCTAAGACTGTTCACCTGAGCACCAACTGCCCAAACACCCACTATACTGTAAAAGTAGCATTCTCCGAATGGCATATTGGCGTAGTCGTGGCAATCAAATCCGGGGCCGTAATGCACGCTGTCATTAAATTGTCCACGATTGTGGCACTCGTAAATCACCAGGTGGTGCACTAATCCTTCATTTCCCTTTTGGATGTATGGCTCGAACTACAAGACAAAAGCAACAGAAATGTCAAAAATGTGGAAGTGTAAAGAACATGTTTTGTGCACACTTTTGAACAGTTGCTACAAAAAATAAACAACAGCCATTTTGTTAGAAAGATACAAAAAAGAAATAGAAGAAAGGGTGCTGCAATTTATCTCGACCAATACGCGAATCAGCGTTAAAACTGTTGCACATTCATACTTCTTCGTAGTATCCTGCACAGCCTAATCTCGTATAGATATTTCATCAAATTTTTCGTTTGGTTCAGTTCAAATTTAACAAAAATCCGCTGACGAATAATGAAACATTTGTTTCCTCTTAAATTTGACGTTCTGCAAACGAAAACACGTGAGTCTATGCAAAGAGGAAAAACTGACGCAAACTTATGTAGAGATCGGTGATAAAAACAACTCTTGATTATAAGACTTTTTAACCTAAATTCCATGCAAGAACTGATTGAATTTTCATCGACACAACAATTTTAGATGTCCTTCTTTATCATCGACACAACAATTTTAAATGCCCTTCTCTATCATCGACACAACAATTTTAGATGCCCTTCTCTATCATCGACACAACAATTTTAGATGCACTTTTATATCATCGACACAACAAGTTTAAATGCCCTTCTCTATCATCGACACAACAATTTTAGATGCCCTTCTCTATCATCGACACAACAATTTTAGATGCCCTTCTCTATCATCGACACAACAATTTTAGATGCCCTTCTCTATCATCGACACAACAATTTTAGATGCCCTTCTCTATCATCGACACAACAAGTTTAAATGCCCTTCTCTATCATCGACACAACAATTTTAGATGCCCTTCTCTATCATCGACACAACAATTTTAGATGCCCTTCTCTATCATCGACACAACAATTTTAGATGCCCGTCTCTATCATCGACACAACAATTTTAGATGTTCTTTTCTATCATCGACACAACAATTTTAGATGCTCTTCTCTATCATCGACACAACAATTTTAGATGCCCTTCTCTATCATCGACACAACAATTTTAGATGTTCTTTTCTATCATCGACACAACAATTTTAGATGCCCGTCTCTATCATCGACACAACAATTTTAGATGTTCTTTTCTATCATCGACACAACAATTTTAGATGCCCTTCTCTATCATCGACACAACAATTTTAGATGCCCTTCTCTATCATCGACACAACAATTTTAGATGTTCTTTTCTATCATCGACACAACAATTTTAGATGTCCTTCTCTATCATCGACACAACAATTTTAGATGTTCTTTTCTATCATCGACACAACAATTTTAGATGCCCTTCTCTATCATCGACACAACAATTTTAGATGCCCTTCTCTATCATCGACACAACAATTTTAGATGTTCTTTTCTATCATCGACACAACAATTTTAGATGCCCTTCTCTATCATCGACACAACAATTTTAGATGTCCTTCTCTATCATCGACACAACAAGTTTAGATGCCCTTCTCTATCATCGACACAACAATTTTAGATGCCCTTCTCTATCATCGACACAACAATTTTGGACGCCCTTCTCTATCATCGACACAACAATTTTAGATGCCCTTCTCTATCATCGACACGACACTTTTAGATGCCCTTCTCTATCATCGACACAACAAGTTTAGATGCTCTTCTTTATCATCGACACAACAATTTTGGACGCCCTTCTCTATCATCGACACAACAAGTTTAGATGCCCTTCTCTATCATCGACACGACACTTTTAGATGCCCTTCTCTATCATCGACACAACAATTTTAGATGCTCTTTTCTATCATCGACACAACAATTTTAGATGTCCTTCTCTATCATCGACACAACAATTTTAGATGCCCTTCTCTATCATCGACACAACAAGTTTAGATGCCCTTCTCTATCATCGACACAACAATTTTAGATGTCCTTCTCTATCATCGACACAACAATTTTAGTTGCCCTTCTCTATCATCGACACAACAATTTTAGATGTCCTTCTCTATCATCGACACAACATTTTTAGATGCCCTTCTCTATCATCGACACAACAATTTTAGATACCCTTCTCTATCATCGACACGACACTTTTAAATGACCTTCCCAATTATATCCTTTGAATTAGAGCTCGATTGTAGTTTCTTATCTCTGTTATTGTTGTGGGAACTTTAAAAAACTGCTGCAGAAGTTTCAGTTTGATTTAAGCAAAACGATTATATGAAAAGGCGGCAAAATCGTTGGGCGTTGTTTATTTTGCAAGCTGCATGTAACACCCGAAGGAAGGGAAAAGCAAGGGAAAATATTTTTTGGTAAATATTCCTTGCTTAATTTCCTCAAGGTTATCTACATCGTGGACAAATATGACAAACGATTAAGGTGAACGGGAATTAAGAGCCGCTTAGACGCATGAGAGAGGCATAGAATAAAACACCTATTTAATTAATGTCTAATCATAGCATACCGAAAATATCCCTCTCATGAATTAATTTTTAAGCTCGTGTAAAGGCTCGACTGTGTATACTAAAAACAAATTTAATCGTGGGGTATTTCCAAGTAGGCTACTAGAAACATGGCACGACATACAACATATAAAATTTTGTTAACTCGGAAGTGTTGTTTTTATGCAAAAACGATACTTTATTGAAAGGGCAGACCAGAAGTGGTTGATTGAAAAATTTACTGCCCTTTCAATAACACGCGACGATCTTCGTTAATCATCTACTCTGTTACAGTCAAGTGGTAATTGGTAGATTTCGATCAATTCAATTTGCTTCTGTATTTTGTTTTCTGTCACAATAATTGTGATTGATGGCAGCGTGAAATACAATCGTTAGTCGAGGTTTAATCTTCAGAGGTTGCATGTTATTTGAAGGTGCAGAAACACAAACCTTTGTAATGTGATGCTTGGCTTTGATTTCCGGGGCCCTGATCAGAGAACACCAGTAGGTTGTTCGCTTTTTGGGAATCGTTATCTAAAAACAAAAATGCAAATACCAGTGTATAATTTAATGAAGCTATTTAACAAACACTTCTTATCAGCAATGCAGTATGAAATACCGTCGCTTTTAAACTCGTCAGTGATGGCTATCGTCAATGTTATCATCTATTAAATGCTTACTTAAGCAATCTCACATTTTTGTTTTTCATGACAAAATCTTTCCACCCTGTCTCATTGACTTGTTTCTCGTCCATATTGTTGAGAAGAAGTATGCTCCTTGATCCTCTAAACGTGTGATATTTAATATCAATATCAGACTTTGGGTCCTCTGTATGATAGGCGAACACCACCTTCGTGGTACCTTGCTGTTAAATAAAAGAAAAGGTTATCTCAGTCTTTACTGATAACAAACACTGAAAACAAAACAGAGGTCGAACAGATGTAAAATAACAAGGAGCGCCATCACCGAACTTTTATTGTTCTTTGTTTTTTTTGTTTTTTTGTTTTGTTTTTTAAACTAATTAACAAACATCAGGCTTACCTCTATCTTCCTGTCTCTTGGATCGCAGGTGTCAAATTTTCTGTTAAATCTCAACACAGTTTTTTTGTCACTTTCCTCGAAGCCAGTTAACTCGTAATTGTTTTCCTTGTCCAATGGTGGCAAACGTTCTTCGTCAGCAAAGCGGTCCTAACAAAAATGAGTAACATGTTTTGTTATATCTATTTACTTTTTTCAAGTTAGTACTGTTTCGGTTTCAAGGTCTCTGGAATTTGTGGTCTATCGGTAACCTTTATATAAGGTTGTTTTCCTTTTCCGTTAAAACAACAATAAAAACTACATTATGCGACGTGACTTGTACATCTATGGGATGAGTGTTATGCAAGCACGATGCAAGCACGAGCGCAAGCACGATGCAAGCACGATGCAAGCACGAGCGCAAGCACGATGCAAGCACGATGCAAGCACGAGCGCAAGCATGTCAGCTTGTATTTCACCGTGAAACGGCCTCGACGCAACTAGCCCAAGCACAAGAACTGAAGAAAACATTTGATCATTGGGCTTGTGCTTATGCTTACGTCAAGGTCGTGTTCACGGTGAAATAAGAGCTGTTATGCTTGCCCTTGCGTCACTAGTGCAAACCAGGCTTTACAGTTCCAGGACCTTCCAGGTACCACTTCCAGGAATTTTTTAACTAATTCGGTCTCGAACGATATCGAATACGGGACCTATTGTGAATTTGATGTTGGAGCCAAACATATGGCCACGAAACACTAATTTCCTAAGTTAAGCCGCATAGTTTTACAATTGAGAGATTGCAATAGATGCAAGCCTTGAATAATTTTAACAAGAAGGTAATTGTGGTTCAAACAGTTAATGCTTCTCTATAGACCATTCATCTCCATATCCCTTTGTAGCAATGTACATACGATTCAAACCAGAAATGAATGATAAATGATGTATGCACCGAAAACTTTAAACTTGCGCACTGCGGCACTGAGGCTGTGGCCTACAAAGCGTTTATGTGCAGGATACGCAGTGCTTTTGTGCTTTTGCCTGGACTCTGGACTGGAATGGTTTGTCCACAGACGTTTCTTTTTTATTTCTTTGACGAACGTTAGAGAGGGTCAGTTAACGGACAAGGACTTGGATTTGTAGCTTTTCAATGAAACTGTGTGAAACGCTATCCTCCGGGTAAATCGCTATCCAGTGAATATTGAAGTGTTGACAAAACAAACTACGCTATCCACTGGATACTAAGTGATAAATCCATTCTTTAAACAACCGAGGCCAGTTGACCAAGAAGCCTAAGTTAACGATAGCTAGAAAATTAAAGTTGAAGAAAACCCGAGAGAAGATCAACTTAATTTGATATGCAACCAGTGTAGTAATAGTGGGAAAAACTGAATCGGCTCAATGAGCTTGCTCGGAATACATCATTGCAAAGCAAGAAATTGATTATCCATAATAAGTACGTTGCAAAAAATGTAGATTCAGTTGTCACAACCGGGAAACAAAGAAAAAATCGGACTCCTGGACAGAAGTCAAACCTGCAGGCATTAACTAGGATCATATGTGACTCGCGCGTGTCCTTGATACTTCTAGGATCAGTAATATCAAAAGCGCACTGTATAGGCGGTAGAGATGGAAAAAGAAAGGTGGTGAATTTTTTTAAGCTCCGGAAGCGTGCCACAAATGGATCTAGTAAATAACCAAGCACGCCTCGAGTCTCCCTACATGAAGAGCAACTTGGGATTAATCTCGTTAGTATTGTCAACTAATTGAAAAGTAAAAAAAAAAAAAAAAAACGCAAAAGTAAAAAAAAAAAGATAATCATTTACAACCAAGAGTTCGAAATTTGAATCGTTGACCCTGTTCGATTTACAGTTTTTTTGTTGGAATGCCGAACTTTTATGAACAATCAAGTTCGATTCCGTTTGGGTCGATAACAGAAAGTTTGATTAGTTTGATTAAGTAGCTATGGGAACAATCAAGTGATTCAGATACTGTTCATGTCTATTTCTGGCACGCAGTCTCACGCCACAAATTGCAGCAATCATAATTAAGTCATGCCAATTATAACCCTAGTTTGAATGACAAAACTTTAAACAGAATTGTATGCGTTCTTTTCATTAACCGACTAAAAAAAATTTGACAGTTGGTTGGTTCCATAAAAAACAACAACACAATGACAACAAAAGAAATAAAGTGAAAGAAAAATGCATGATTATGTTTTGTTTTAATCACCCAGTCGATATCGGCCGGTTTTGACAAGTTCATCCCTCAAGCTGTCGTCGACGAATTTCGCGTTTTGCATGAGTATTGCCCTCTTTAAGAACTGTAGTCGATAATTAAAATATTTATGGTAAGATTACGAAGTCAGGTCCTGCACGTTGCCTAGCATTTGTTGCTGGATGCGTTTCATGCTGAAAGCTCGTGTTTCCCAGAGCCATTTGCATTTAATTGAAAATGCCACGGGCGATGCAGTTATTACTTACCGTCAAATAACCTTTAGAGTCCTTCACCCACCCGATTACCACGTCGCTACCGGCCATTTTCCCGTTCCCTGAAGAGAAGCCGAAACCAATCCATCCTGTAGTTGCCGCCTCAACAGCGAACGATACGGTTTCCTTATCCCAGTCAACCGTCCAGTAGAGCTTCATCAACTCTGCTGGGTCCAGCACTGCGTGGTGAGCGAACTCAGAAGATAGATCAGCGGCGCTAGCCGAGATCAAAGCTAAAAATACTACTACGAGCGAGGAGAACATGCTGCTAGTTGCTCTTGATCCGACAACAACTATTTTGCAACGGTCGACAAAATTGAAGTTTACGCATTTTAGGTGAATAGTTTTGAGTCACATGTCACGCGTATGATTACCTTATATATAAACAACCTTTTGTAAATTACGTCAGACTAGCTAATTTTAACCCAAGCCTTTTGTTTTGAAATGGAAACACGCAAAGAAACCGACAATTTCTTTTTCAAATATCAAACCGACCAATATTTTTTACAATCCAAGAGCAGAGAGGTCAAAATACAGGTCTTTGATGTACATGTATTGAGGAGTGTCAGCCATGTTTGAAAGTATTTCCCTTACAAATAAATTTGCATTTAGACATCAAAAATACTGATTTACTTATTGGTCGCTTTCTTTCACGCACGCCTTAGCAACCTGCGATAGTGTCGGCCATGGGTACATTCAGTGCACCGATTTCGCAATAGTAAACAATAGGCGTGTTGACAGATCTTGCAATTTGAAGCTCGGTAAAGCTCGCAGGAGGAGTGCAAAACATCAGTCACAACTCATCACTTGACAGATGTAATGAGATGTTCGCCAAGACTTTCGCTATAAATAACTTTATGATCTGCAGGATTCGGCAATTAAAGTGATGTGGGGAGATCGTATTTTTTTTTTATTAGCCGCGCTATGCAAGCAAAGTCAATATTAAATATGAATAACAAGGATCTAAAGTAATAATAATTGACGGACAAAAAACAAAACAAAACACCAGAAAGCATTTGTATATAACATCAAACATTTGTAGGGGAAAAATAAATTTAAAATTAATTCCCCTGCTTTCAAGAATGTAGTCCGCAAAACTGGGCCACAGCTTCGTTTTCGTCGCTTTAAAATTCTGCCCTTGAGCACTGTATCGCAGAATGAGAAGACGAAAAGCTCCAGATTTTCTTGGATGTTTAGGTTTCATTTCTTGAATAACTGAAAGAGCATTTCGAAGATCAAGCATTCGAATTTCCCGCGACATTTCTTCAAGATTGTAAATTGCTTGTTAAGATCTTTGTTACTCTGGTTGTGGGCGTCACGCAGGTGCTTTCCAATAGATGAGTGCTTATGTTCATCAATGCGTTGGAAAAGGTGTCGGCGAGTGTAGCCTACATAATCCGCATCACACGAATCACATTTAAATTTGTAGACAATACATTGTTGATTCCAACGCATTGATGAACATAAGCACTCAGCTACAAACTAAGCATTCCAAACAAACGAAAATACACAGCCTCTAAATCCCTAATGCTTTCAAAGCACCCTTGAAACTTGCCAACGATTCTTTAAGGCGGGCCTCGTTATTCAAAGAATTCCATAATGTGGCCCCTTCATAAGTGATCGACTTTTTGAGAAAGTCAGTCTTTGGTCTTGGTACTGACAAGCAATTTTTCCTTCTAAGATTGTAATTAGTCTTCTGCTCCGTCCACAGGTGTTGTAATTGGACCGGAGCACCTCCAGATACACATTTGAAGACAAAACAAAGTATCCTGCGGATGTACATTTGCCTCAATGGTATCCACTTTGCTTGACGCAGTACGTCTTCTGAAGGGGTGAACCAGTCTAAGCCGAAAATTATCTTGGCGGCACGCACATGGATTTTTTCTAAGTCACTAAAAAGTGTTGAGCCACACGACCCCCAGACTATCATACCGTACATTACAGACGGTAAAATTACTTTAAAATAAAAGTCTACTCTCGCAGGAATTGGCAAAAAATACAATGATCTCAAAAGGTTCAGTTTCTGGGTGAAACGTTTAAACGTTTAATCATATGCAACGAGATTTTCACACGCATTCTCAATATATATTGAACTCATCAGAATCTGACTTTTTTAGAATTTGATAATGATGAACCGCGATATAATCGAAACGTCATTTATTTTCGCTGATTTTTATTCTAAATTGTATAACCAAAGCCTCCGTTATTAGAAGTTTCATTGTGATTGCTTAAATATTCTGGAAGTTACATGTGGGGTCTGGGGCTGTGAAGTATGCGAAAAGAAAAAAGGCCAAAATGTCGCGAGAAGAAGAAGAACTGGAAAAGAGAATTAACACACTACAGAGGCAAATCCAACAAAACCAAGAGAGCGATTTTGAGAGCAAGATGCAGATGGTACAATGAAGGGGAAAATATTCTAAATATTTCCCAAATCTTGAAAAAAGACATTATAAACTGGTGTACTCAGCCAACTTAAATTAGGTGACAACGAATTTGCAACCTCAGACAAAGAAATTGTCTGAATGCGAGACCTATTACAGGGCCATAACTGGAAAGAAGACGAGGCACTTGCCTCGTCTAGATATTTACCCTAAATTAAAAACATAATATGTTTGGTTGGGCAAATAATCCCCAGTTGAACAACATTGATTTTTTCTGAAGAAACACCTCATGAAAATGGTATAACTTCTAGATTTCAAAGTGTTTTCGGGGAGCATGTTCCCAGACTCCACTGGCGCCGGCTCACGCCTTCAGTGCTCACAACGTTTGCTTCGTCTATTACAAATATCTGGTTACGGCCATTTAAAATTAGGCTTGACCTCCACGATGGCTTTTCATCACAAGGACCGAAAATAGCCATTTTGAGTGACAAAGTTCCATTTTCTTATTTGATTACTCATCTGGTCGAAACATTAGGCCGAATAATCGTGTTGGCATTTTCCCAAAATGGCTTGAAAGTTACATTTTAAGTTTCAAATCGGCCGTTTTTGCTGGATCTGGGGGTAAAAATTAGGCTTCATCTACATGGTGGCTTTTTATCAAAAGGACCGACAAAAATCGCCGTTTTTAGTGACAAAGTTTCATTTTCCACAGGACGAATGCTCAACTTTTGGTGCCTTTTGGACAAAATTAAAGTTAAATAAAAGCATCGCCTGATCTTTTGTTGTCTTTAGTTGTTAGATTAAAGTTTTGCAAGGTACATTTGACCTTTAATATACGTTTAATTGACCTTTAGTTAATCTTTAAAAACACAGGTCTTTAAGCCTCCTTTCAGCAATCTTTAATTTCACCATAAATTACCACTTGAACTTTGGTACCTTTAATTTTATCGTAAAGGAACATTATAGTTGTAATTTTTCTTTTGTAAACTTTAATCGAGAATATTAAAGTTACTAAACGTGAGTCATGATCTTTAGTTGGCTTAAAATGCGAAATTAAAGTCTCATAAGTTGCAACTGACAAAAATTAACCTTTAATGAAGATTTATATGTCATGTCAAACTCAGTAATGACAAGTCGCCGTACGTATAATATGGTATAGTCTGAAAAGTGATCTCACCAAAAAACACCATGCATTAGTCAGTAAACGGTCTTTCTGAGCTTTATTGAAACATAAATGCAAAAGACGACTTTAATTTCAAAATTAATGGAAGAAATTATCAACAGATCGATTCGCTTTAAAATCCAGGCAAACACCGGCGAAATGCTATTTTGAGAATCTTGAGCCTTGGTAACAACGATCAGCGGCAGGCTGAAGGAGGTTGAGACAGTTGGGGGCCTCGGGTCTATTGTGTGCACGAAAAATGGCGCGCCATTTCACCGTTCGTACCGTGTCTTGTGAGACAATTTTGTTCAGTTCTATTTTGTCAGGTCGTACTGTTCGATTCTGTCCGACGTCAAGCGTTTAATATTGTACAGTTTTCACGGTTGTAGTATGGCGGCGGAGCAAGATCAGCGGTATAAACATATTAGAGCCAAGTTTTCGGACGACAATATAAGCTTAAATCAGCTAAGCTGAGATTAGGCTTATATCGAGAGCAGTAGCACCCTCGTAGCAAAGATCGAACAGCTACAGGAAGAAAATGAAGGCAGCACCAAGACACAACCTGAAGTACTCCAACGGGTAGAGCGCCGTCTGCAGGATCACAAGGAAAATACCAAAGTCCGCGCTGGTCGGCGGACCGTTTCGTCGTTCTCGAACTCCGCTGAGGAAATTGCAGTTATCGTCGCTTCAAGAGTAAGTAAGAGAATTCTACTTTAAAAACTCACATTAGCTTATACATTTATAGTATATGCTTAATATTTCCTAAGAAATGACCCAGTGGTTCAAAGAAAAATTCGTTATTATTCGAAGTAACGGTAATGTGTTTTGGCGCGCATTTAAAATTATGCATAAATTAATTATTTATTGATAATTATGACATTCTCAACGGCGGTATAGCCTGCGAACGCAGACGTATTTGCTAACGGCGGTACGGCTTGACAGAAATCGTGCTATATTTTTAATTTGAGTTGATAAGTAGTTTATTTGTCATTTTTTGAAAAATATTGATTTGAAAGGCTGTAATTATTTCTCAGCTTGAATCATTAACCCTGCATAATTACCCCTACTGTGCTTCAAAAATATATTAACTGTAAACTCAGGTGACATTTTTTTTTTTTTGAAAAGTGAATTTTCTCTTCTACATGTTTATGTTATACATGTATACATTGTGTTGGCCCAAGATAGGGTTTGGATAATATTAACAGTTGTGAATGTGAGATTTTTATGCTTTTGTACAGTTACCAGTGATAACTTTATTGTCAGATCTTTATGCTTCTGTACTATTGCGAGTGACCACATTCATACATATGATTGATTTGCTTCTAAGAGTAAACCTGAGGCACAAAATAAACAATTTAGGTGACATTTATTCCAAGTAGAGTAAAATAAAATAATTTATGCCAGTCAATGTGAATTTTCCTGATGAGACTGAGAAAGGTTCTCTCCTACATGTTAATGCTAATTTAAAATAGGCAAATGTGTTGGCCTGAGATAGGGTCTGGATTTTTAACAGTCAAGAATGTGAGATCTTTAGGCTTTTGTACAGTTGCGAGTGGCAACTTTTTTGTCATATCTTAATGCTTATGTTCTATTGTGAGTGACTGCATTCATAGAGATCATTGATTGCTTCTAAGAGTAAACCTCAGAGACACATAAAATAAAAATTTAGGTGACATTTTCTCAAAGTAGAGTAAAATATAATGTCAGTCAATGTGAATTTTCCTGATGAGACTGAGAGAGGTTACCTCTTACATGCTTATGTTATATAGGCAATTGTGTTGGCCCAAGATAGGATTTGAATTTTTATCAGTTATGAATGTGAAATCTTAATGCTTGTGTACAGTTGCGAGTGGCGACTTTATTGTCAGATCTTAATGCTTCTGTACTACATTGCGAGTGACCGCATTCATACAGATCATTGATTGCTTCTAAGAGTAAACCTGAGGCACATAAAATAAAATAAAAATTAGATGACATTTTCTCAAGTAGAGTAAAATATAATATGTCAGTCAATGTGAATTTTCCTGATGAGACTGAGAAAGGTTCTTTCCTACATTTTTACATGTATGTTATATAGGCAATTGCGTTGCCCTAAGAAAGGATTTTTGATTTTTAACAGTTATGAATGTAAGATCTTTATGCTTTTGTACAGTTGCGAGTGGCGACTTTATTGTCAGATCTTTATGCTTCTGTACTATTGTGAGTGACCGCATTCATAAAGATCACTGATTGCTTCTAAGAGTAAACCTGAGGCACATAAATTAAAAATTCAAAGTAGAGTAAAATATAATATGTCAGTCAATGTGAATTTTCCTGATGAGACTGAGAAAGGTTTTCTCCTACATGTACATGTTTATGTTATATACATGTAGGCAATTGTGTTGGCCCAAGATAATTAAGGTTTGGATTTTCAACAGTTATGAATGCAAGATCTTTATGCTTTTGAGGCACATAAAAAATAATTTCAGGTGACATTTACTCAAAGTAGAGTGAAATATAACCTACATCAGTCAATGTGAATTTTCCCTGAGGAGGGGAGGTTCTGTCCTGACATGTTTATGTTATATAGGCAATTGTGTTGGCCCGAGATAGGGTTTGAATTTTTGACCATTATGAGCATGAGATTTGTCAGTTTGCAAGTGGTGAATTTATTCTCAGAGCTTTTTAAGCTTCTGTACTATTGCGAGTGACTACATTGTATTCATAAGGGGATTTGGAGTTTCAACTATTATGAGTGTGAGATCTTTATGCTTTTGAACAGATATTTACTGCAGCTTCTTTTAGACCTTTACAACTGCTAATGTAAGTAATATCTTATATTATTGTTTTTTTAGGAACTAACAAGACAAAGAGCTGCTCTTAAAAGCTGACTGAAAATGAGGTGCCAATCATGAAAAGGGAAGGGCTGCAGAAATTTTAATTTTTGAGGCATTGTGCCTAGAAACATACCAGTAATTGCAACTTTTTCTGTGAGTATGCTGTGCCAGAACTGTTGGCCTCAGTACTGAACACATGGATAGAGTAATTCAACTCAGATTTCATGAAATAGAAGTAAGGCATCATCATAAGACACTGATTCCATTATTTTGTTGACTATTGTGAATCAACAATTGAAACATTGAATTTTGTGTTTCATTGTGTCCATCATTTAGTGTTGTTTCACAGGGTGATTAGGAAAACCACACTTAATTTATTGTTATATTATGAAGTGATGTCATTATGTTTGTTTTATATCATAAACTGTGCCATGCACATTGCATTTTACAAAATGTACATAAAACAATCAATGGATTAGATAGTTTGCTCAGTGACCTTGCCAAATTGTTGTTGTTATGTTGCCTATTTGAACCAGGATCAACAAACTAAAAAATTAAGAAAAAATAAGTAAACAATCAGTTTTTGGTGGTACTAAGGAAGGGTTCTGCATCTACCGGTATTTAGAATTTGACTACCCCATCATTCTAACCACCAATAGTTTAAGAGTATATTGCTTCTGTGCACTATATATAAGGGTGTGTAAACACAGGCCTGCTTCCACTAATGGAATCAGGCCTGAATGCTTCACAGCTGGCTTCGCAGATCCAGTGATTGAATAATTTATTTGAGACTTGTCCCAAAACATTCAAAAAATATTTATAACTACTATGTGGGAGGTGCGGTGGCCTAATGGTTAGCGCGCTCGACACCGAGTCAAACAGCCTGGGTGGGGCGCTGCGTTGTGTTCTTTGGCAAGACACTTTGCTCTCACAGTGCCTCTCTCCACCCGGTGTATAAATGGGTACCGGCGAATTTACTGCTGGGGGGTAACCCTGCGATGGACTAGCATCCCATCCAGGGGGGAGTAGCAATACTCCTAGTCGCTTAATGCTACGGAAACCGGGATAAGCTGTGGCTGTATGGGCCTCATGGCCTGGACACAGACTTTACATAAAATACTGTATTTATTCGATTAAGCGCCCTGGCCGCTTATTAAATTTTCAGACCTTGGGAGTGGGTTCTTATTCAAGGTGGGCGCTAATTTGAGGTTGGGCGCTTAATCAAATAAATCCGCTATTTAATTTAATAAAAAAAATTAGCCAGTCTCATCTGACAGCAAAAAATTTTACTGTATTCATTTTTATTGTACGTATTTATAAACGACTGTTTAAAACACTTTATGTGACTTTTTGTAATTTATGTAGGGAAGTAAGACAAAATAAAGAAATAAAAAAATAAAAAAAAATATTGGTTTCACTGTATATGTTTGTCCACAGCATGCTTCTGGTGCCCCCCCGGCCCACCCTTTTTTAGCAATTTGTATCATTTAGAATGCATCAAAAGGTGAAGCAAGGCTAATTAAAGACTTTAATGGGAATAAAACACACATTAAAGATGACTATGAAACTTTTGTTGGACATTAATGAGAATAAAACACAATTAAAAGATGGATGTGAAACTTTTGTTGGACATTAATGAGAATTAAACACACATTAAAGATGACTGTGAAGCTTTTGTTGTACATTTTAATGAAAATTAAAGGTAAACTAAAGATGGTTTTTGGAGACCTTTCCAAAAAGTTAAAGGTAAACTAATTGTATCTTTATTGGCCATTTATGAGAGCCTTTTAAAGCCTATGAAATGATTCTTTGAGTTAGCTTTTATCTTAAAATGCAATTTTTATGAAATGGTTCATTAGTATACCTTTATTTCATAAATAAAAGTTCATTAAAGGTACATTTAAAGTCTTTCCTAATGAAATTAAATGTGGTTTAAATACTTCAAATGTACAACTTTAATCTACCTTTAAAAGCAATTAAATCCGTTATTTCGTCCTGTGTTCTGTTTTGATTTGGAGGGAAGAGTAGGCCGGATCCACGTGGTGGCGTTTTCCCAAAAGCCCTTAAATGTACGTTTTGAGTTTTAAAGGGGCTGTTTTTGCTGGATCTGGAGTTAAAATATTAGGCTTGATCTACATGGTGGCTTTTCGACACAAGAACCAAGAATCACCATTTTGAGTGACAAAATGTCATTTTCTTATTCGATTCCTGTGGATCAGGAGGGGACATTACGCCGAATCTACGTTAAGGCACTTTTTCAAAAAGGATTAAAATGTGCATTTTAAGATTCAAACCAGCCGTTTTTGCTGGATCTAACGTGAACATTAGGCTTGAACTACATGATGGCTTTTTATCACAAGGACCAAAACCGCCGAAACCACGTGTTGGTAGTTTCCCAGAATCGCAGAGAGAATTTTTATATCTCTACAATCGCGATTACAATGATCGAAACGCTTTATGGTTTCAATATGATCACAAGTATCACAGAACGCTTTTTTCTGCGATCGACTGTTGCAATTCTGCCGAAATTTGGTGAATATTTCTGTCGACTGCCAGGCATTAAGTCTAATTAGCTCTATTTCTATTTGAATAGCCTTCTATTTGAGACCCTGCCTGGCTGCCGGGCTGTCGCAGACTCGCTGGTCCAACTCATTTTTACAGAATTTTTAGAATACGTGTATTCTCATGCAAATATCCAAGTAGCTCACTAGATCTTTGTTTAGAAATGCCAAGCGATTCATTCACACTTTAAGGCTCTTTGCGGTAATTAAATACTTTTTTAATTAA
The DNA here is from genome assembly GCF_052425735.1 of Oculina patagonica. Taxonomy (NCBI): domain Eukaryota; kingdom Metazoa; phylum Cnidaria; class Anthozoa; order Scleractinia; family Oculinidae; genus Oculina; species Oculina patagonica. Next base: position 19,496,851 of record NC_135758.1, on the reverse strand, counting down.
AAAATTTAACTTAAACTCAACTCAACCCCTAACTCGGTCATTATCCTATCTCCGTAAATTTAAAAGCTTTCTCGACCAAACTTTCAGGTTAACAAGTGCGTCTAATGATGCATACACTTCGTCCAATAACGGTTTCTATTGCCAATTAGTTCTCGCTAAAACGAGCAATAAACATAGCATATTTTAGCTGCCAATTAGAAACGACACCGATAAGCGCTATTTGAAAGTCAATAATATCACAAACACCCATCTTTCATCTCTCTCATTGGTTAACCGCCAGGCATTTTTTTTAAAAAAAAAACAATAATACGTAATTAATTAAAAAGACCAAAACTGCTCATAAAAAGCGCAACCGGTCATGCAATTCGCCGAGAAATCTTAAATCATCAGGGCTAGCCACAAAGTGTAGTCAAGTCGAAGTACTCACCATAAGGAACGATGTCAAACGTAACTGCTAGAGAAGACAACACCACAAGATTCCAAGGGGAAGTGTTACCACCAGGCCTAGCTGTATTTCTCGTGGCCCTCAACATTTTTCTCTCCATCACCGCATCTCTGGGCAATGCTCTGATCCTGATCGCTCTTCATAAAGTGACTTCTATTCATCCTCCGACGAAACTTTTGTTTCGATGTCTGGCAGTCACCGATCTTTGTGTTGGACTTATTCCGCAACCAATCTTAGCTATCTATGTGATGGGTACTATGGTCAATGTTAACTGGAATAATAACTACTACATGGTACATAGTATCTCAACTACTGTTTTGTGTGCAGTATCGATCTTGAGATCAACCGCAATAAGTGTAGACAGACTTCTCGCTCTTTCTTTGGGGCTGAGATACAGACACGTTGTAACTTTGAGGCGAGTGCGAGTGCTCATAATTTGTCTTTGGTTACTGAGTTTCGCGTTAGGTGGATGGCTTGGTATGCAGTTTGGTAAAGACACGGTTACCGCATTCATAGTTTTGATAACACTTTGCCTGCTAA